>NC_134402.1:423031074-423053574 GCF_038048845.1 Mixophyes fleayi | reverse complement strand
AGTGAGCACAGTGAGGTTGGAGCAGACGAAAAGAGAGACAAGCGTGAAGAGGACCCTACTCGTAAGAGCTTACATCCTAAAGGAAGGGCAGACAGACAGGAGGCACAAAGGGAGTCAGAAGAGGGGATAAGCGCAAGAGGAGCAAGTAGTTGGAAGGGCATAAGAGAGGGTGAGGTATTCAAGCATGGAGAGAGGGTTAGGTGGAAGGCTGGTAGGCTTTGAGGAACAGGTAAGTTTTGAGAGCCCGTTTGAAGGTGCACAAATTAGGGGACAGTCAGATGGAATGTGGGAGGTCATTCCAACGGAGGGCGGCAGCCCAGGAGAAATCTTGGATTCTGGATTTCTATGAGGTGGTCAATGTGGAGGAGAGGCAACGGTAATTGGCTAATCGCAGGTAACGGGATGCAGTGTTGTGAATGGAGAGGAGGTTAGAGAGGGGTAGTAGTGTGGGAGAGGACCTTGTAAGGGTGAGGGGTTTATAAAGGAGTCTGTAGGGGAAGGGAAGCCAGTCTAAGGCCAGGCAAGGAGGGGAGGCGGGAGAGGGAGATGAGTCCTCCAGCCGCGTTGAGTATAGACCTAAGTGGGGCAAGGTGGGAGAGGGGGAGACAGGTGAAGAGAAGGTTACAATAATCAAGACAAGAAATGATAAGAGCATGGATAATGGTTTTGGTAGCATCCTGAAATAGGAAGGGCGTATGCGGGCGATGTTGATATCTATCTATCTATCTATCTATCTATCTATCTATCTATCTATCTATCTATCTATCTATCTAAATAAATGGTGATGATGTATTTATCTCCTATGTATCTAACTATCTATCTATCTCCTATGTATCTATCTATCTACAGTAAAGGGTGATTACTTGAAATAAAACTTTAAAAAAAAATAAAGTAATCAAAACACTGTACCAGTTATAGAGAAAAAGGCGTTCATCAAGGAAAATCACATTATATTTCCACTTGAGACTCTATCTCCATGGCAACCTGACAGTGTTGAAAGGCACTTATCTGTAAATCATCATCATTGTAATCTCTGGAGATACACTGTTTCACTCTCACAATCTTTTTCTTTTAATGATTATGACATTTCCAGTTATATCAAGCTGAAAGTATCCTTGATAAACTCAGTTCTGCTGATTAGTGGAGGAACAGTTCAATTGCAAAAGTACGGTATGTTGGGCAGGTTGCAAGGCCACATTTTTCAAACAATAACTGCTTCAAAATATTCACATGCTTTGCTTTCTGCCCAAAGAACACCGTACTTCAGAAACTTCATTGAGAGCATGTGCAGAGGATTAGAAGTTTGAATGATAGTTTTTAATCTAATAATTTTATCCTTTGCAACAATATATTATATTATATCGGTGGTAATCGTATTAACGATTATGACAAGTGAGGCTTTTAGGACGAACGCACTTAAAGGGCGACAGGGTTTGTAACAAGCTGAGTAATTACCTGGTGTAGTATGTCATGGGGTGGGTTCCAGCCAATGGTTGCTCACCTGGGAGGGACCTTGGTAGAATATAGCAGGCTGCACTTCCTGCTTGTGTTCACTTGCAGCACGAGATTCCTGTAGGAGACCCAGCAGCAAGAGAAACGGATAAGTACCACTTGTGGATTTATTCATTGCCTATTATCTTTATTCCTATCTGCACTCGTCTTTCACTTTATATTTTGCTCCCCTCTATTATTCCCTTCTCTCTCCTCGTTTTCAACCTCTTTTTTTTTCTGCCTTTTTTCCTTTCTCCCAAATCTTGCCTTTTTCTCCTCTTATTCCTCTCCCTCTCTTCTCCGCTTTCCCTGCTCACCCCGCTGTCCTCCTCTGTCCTGCCAACATGCCCCGTCCTAGGAGAAATGCCCCACGCCCGGCGCGCCTCAGGTCCCCCTCCCCCCCTCGCTCCCGCCGCCATCTTGCCTCCTCTCCCCCCTCGCTTCCATCATCCTCCTTCCATCCAGCCATCACCTCTAGCGGTGCCCCGCTTCTGGCCCCCCTTGCAGGTCATCCTCCCGCTGTTACAGCCGCACGGCGCGGCCGCGCCACCCCCTCTCTTCTCCCGGCCGGTTCGCGCATGCGCAGAACGCGCGCCCCATCGCGCCCGGCCGGGTCCCGCCACGCAGACTCCTCGGCATGGCTGGCTGCAGGGTCAGCCAGCGGCCCTGTCAGTGACAGCAGCGGTCAGCCCCAGCAGTGGCAGGCAGGCACCCCCCCTCCCACGGCAGGCGGATATGCCCCCAGTCCTGTCAGGAGCAGGGGCCAGGCCCTAGACACCCTATGCCCCATCACCCCCCCTGAACCAGCAATGAGGGCTAGGTATCAGGAGCACAACCCTCCTGCCCCCCATCAATTGTCCTTCCCTCCCAGCCCATTTCTCCCCCATAGTAGTGGGGCATCTGCATGGGGGTCTAATCCAGGTAGGGATCATCAGGGTCCCAACATGTCCCAGGCCCGTACCCCACCTCACGGGGACCACCGTCACCGACTAGGGGGGGGCACACTTCCCGCCAGACACACAAGAGTTTTTGGAGACAACACCCAGGCGCCGGTGTGGCCCTATTTTCAACGACAGCGTATATCCCCTCCAGCGTCTCGCCTATACACGTCTCATTGGGCCTCTTCCCCGGGGTACGGGGCGGGGGGGCCTTATTACGGGGGTCAGGGGGGTAGGTCCGACAATTTCGTAGTCGATTATCACCATTCCAGCGGCGGTAATTTCGGTTCAGGGCCCCCTCCCCTCCTTGGGGATAGCCGCTTAGAGCGGAGGCGGGAGTCATTTTCAGCGTCCCCCAGTACGGCCCGCGGGCCAGCCCCTAACCTCTCTACCGAAGATAGGGATAGTAACACGGCGCGGCGGCGCTTGGACTATTTACCCAGACATCAGATAACTGTCCCCCTTTCCGTTTCAGAGCCTACTGTTATGCATCCGGAGACGAGGGTCGGCAGTCGCGACCGTCCGTGTGCTGAGGCTCAGGATCAGACGACGGCAGAACGAAGGGAGGAAGTGATCCAGGACACGTCAGGAGGACAGGCCACAGCGGTGTCGCTAGGGCAGACATCTGTCGGTGATGGGAATCCTGCTCCTGCTGGTGAGTCCAGTTCCGCTACTATACATAAGTCACACTTGTTGGATTCACCCGTCCTCTCCACAGATAGTGAGTCCTCTGGCTCGGGTGATAGACCCAGGAAACTAATTAAGTTGTTGGAGACTGAATTGCTAGGTAAGCGGGGTAAGCACGCATCCCAGTCAGGAGACACAGATCTACCAGCGGTCCGTAGCGAGTTGGGGCAGGTAGAATCCCTTGAGATCACTCACGGTATTAGGCCCAGTGTGCGGGATAGAATCAGAAGGGGCAAGTACGTGGATATGTACTCGTTAACCGGTGAGGATAAGAAGGCGCTGGCAGCAGCCTGTGAAAAATCGGGCATGGGGGAGGAGAAGTACAGATCCTTCTCTAGATGGGCGAATGCATTTTCCATTTTCGCCACAATATATCTAGAGTCCAGGCCCAGCGAGCAAGCGGAGGTGTGGAGATATATGCACTTGATTAGCGGGATGTTCATAAAGGACGGCCCGGTAATCTGGAGAGCATATGACGAGCTTTTCAGGAAGCGGATGAGCGGGCGAGAGAAGCTTCCGCTCGGATATAAGGACATTGACACATGGTTGGAGCTAATGAGGCCTAGCAATCAGACTGCAGAGGGTAGCGCAGGTAGACGGTTTCAAGGGCCGGGGAGGGCGCAAAACGCCCTCCCCCCGAAAGGAAGGTGTTATGATTTTAATGCAGGGGCCTGTCAAAGAGGTTCACTCTGCAGATTCAGGCACACTTGTACAGCCTGCGGCGGCCATCATCCAGCCACCGAGTGTGCCAAGGCTCGGGGAAGTGGAGGAAGGGGAAGAGGCGCTGGTTCGACTCTGCCGAGTCAAGGGGCCATCGCCAATTGATCTGGCCGAGCTGGACAAGTGGCTGTCGTGGTTTGATGATAGGGAGACCGCGGCCCTACTCCACGACGGCTTCCATTTTGGCTTCAAACTTCCGGTTCAGGGTAGCATTTCCACAGCAGCTCCGGTGAATCTAAAATCTGCGCTCGCTTTCCCGGAGGTGCTAGACGAGAAAATAGGCAAGGAGGTTGGTTTGGGGCGCATGATCGGCCCGTTCCGACTCCCTCCTATTACCAACCTCATTTTGTCCCCGGTAGGCGTAGTTCCCAAGAAAACAGAGGGAAAGTTTAGACTTATCCAGCACCTGTCTCATCCCGCTGGTCAGTCGGTTAACGATGCTATTGACGTTAATCTCAGTTCAGTCAGTTACCAGTCATTTGAATCGGCTCTAGCCCTGGTGCAGGAATGCGGCAGGGGCTCATTGCTGGCCAAAGTGGATATCGAATCGGCCTTTAGATTGTTACCCCTTCACCCCGAGTCGTATCAATTCATGGGTTTTCGGCATCGTGGCGGATACTATATCGATCGCTGTCTTCCCATGGGTTGTTCGATTTCATGTGCACTATTCGAGAAATTCAGCGGTTTCTTGCACTGGTGCATTCAGGCGGGGACGGGGTGTCGGTCGATTGCGCACTATTTGGATGACTTTTTGGTGATCGGGCCTCCTGACTCCACGAGTTGTCGTGATACCCTTTTTTCCACGGAGGCGTTGTTTAGGGTGTTAGGCGTTCCCATCGCAGCAGACAAGACAGAGGGCCCTACTACGTGCCTATCATTCCTCGGGATCGAGATCGACACGAAGGCAGGGTTCTGTAGGCTCCCAGAGGATAAGGTTACTAAGATGTACGAGGCCATTGCGGAAGTGTTAGAGGCAAACGCTAGTCCCCTGAGGCAGATACAGTCCTTGTTGGGGCGGTTCAACTTTGCTTGCCGGGTGATCCCCATGGGGAGGGTTTTCTGTAGGAAGCTGCAAAGAGCCACGGCAGGTAGGAGTAGGCCACACGCAATCATAAGTCTATCCAAAGTGGTTAGGGAGGATCTGCAGATATGGCTCATTTTCCTTAGGGGTTTCAATGGCAAGCGTATCTGGCCGTCACCTCCGGTAACAAACTCTGAAATCAATTTGTTCACGGACGCTGCAGGGGCTTCCGGTTTTGGGGCTTATCTCGACGGACACTGGTGTGCGGAGGAATGGCCCGAGGAGTGGCATAGGGACGGTATCACTAAGAACTTGTTGGTTCTCGAACTGTTCCCGATTGTGGTAGCAATCGAACTGTGGGCTCCCGCTTTGCGGGGTAAGCACATAGTCTTTTGGTGTGACAATATGGGGGTGGTCCAGTCCATCAATAAGCAGAGCGCTTCGGCCCAACATGCAATTTCGCTGCTGCGTCACCTAGTTCTGCGCTGTCTACAGTATGACATCTCGTTCAGGGCGGAACATGTCCCGGGGGTGCAGAATTGCCTAGCTGACGCGTTATCTCGTTTCCATTGGAGCAGGTTTCGCAACCTGGCTCCTCAAGCGGACGATGTTGGTACCCCGTGTCCCCCTTGTGTTTGGCAGATCATCAAGCCGGCATAAGAGGGCTCGCGGAACAAGCAATAGCTCCCTCCACCCTGAAAACATATCAGTCGGCGTGGAGACGGTGGTTGCTTTTCAGCAGACAAAAGGACCAATCAGAGGCAGGTCAGCAAGATGCCATGCTAGCCTTTATGTGGGATAGGTACTCGGAGGGAGATTCAAGGACTACTATGGCATCCACCCTGGCCGGGATATCATTTATGGCTAAGCTGCACGGTTACCCTGACGTCACAAAAGGATTTTTGATTAATAAGGCCCTGAGGGGATGGGGGAGAGTCCGTCCCTCTCATGCCGATACCCGTTTACCGATTACCTCTAACATTTTGGAAGATCTGATAGGGAATGTGGGGTTGGTTACCTTAGATAGTTACGAGAAACTTTTATTTAGTTTGGCCTTTTCCATGGCTTATTTTGGAGCCTTTCGCATCTCAGAGTTGGTAGCCAGGTCCAGGGGACATCAGGAGTCAGGTTTGAGAGTTGAGCATGTCAGTCTGGGCGAAGGGATCTTAGCCTGCAAAATAGTTAAATCAAAGACTGACCAAAGCGGCAGGGGATCATGGGTCCAGTTAACCTCCCAGCAGCCATGTCTTATTTGCCCGGTCAGGTTAGCATCATTGTTTATGAGTAAAAGACCTCATGCTAATTTGTTTCTGTGTCACGCTAATGGTATACCGTTGACAAAATATCAATTCGCGACCATTTTAAAACGTACCTTGCAGTCTATTAATTTAAACAGTACATTATACGGGACACACTCATTTAGGATCGGTGCAGCTACATCCGCTGCCTTGGCAGGTTCTTCTAGCGAAGCTATAAAAGCACTGGGGCGATGGAAATCTGCGGCTTTTAAGTCATATGTTAGAATTGACAAGGTTGTTGACTGATGTTGTAATGTTTAATCAATTTGGTTTTTACAGTTTTTTCGTTTCTACCTCTACTTCTCTCCTGAGTCTTCAACCGTCCCATCCCATTTCCCCTACCCATCCCATCTTCTCCCTCCATTTGGTGGGCTACCCTGGGCTTTTCCGCTCGCCGCTTTAACGTGGGGGCGCGAAGGGATTTTCACCCGGGTTTCCCTGGGCGTAAGTCCTGATTAGTGGTGGCTGCCGGGGTTTTTCCGGGTGTTGTTTACCTTCGCCTGGGTGGTCTGCCCCCCATATGTGTGTCCTCCCCTCCCCCCCCCCCCCCCCTTGTGATCGAATTTTCCGCGTACTATTCTTCTCATACCTTCCTATACCAAACCTGGCTGTCTTCCCAACTTCAAGGCATGTTTGTTAACACGGTTTTTCTGATTTCAGGTGATGGTGTTCCAGCTAAGGTGGTGTGGATCATCGGTCATTCATTTATATTTTGGGCCGCTGGCCACCCTGGGTCTAAGGTTATTCCGAATCTTGGCAGTACGGTTATAAGATGGTGGGGGAAAAGAGGTTTAGGCTGGCCGGATATTATTCCGTGGTTGACAAGGCTCATTAGACAACAAGGCCCACCAGACGTACTGGTAGTACATGCAGGAGGTAATGATTTGGGAAAAGGAAAGTCCTTAGATCTCATCATAGTAATTCGGGAGGACCTGCGACGTATACACGAGGCGTGGCCTGATATCATTATTGGTTGGTCGGCTTTAATTCCCCGATTAGCATGGAGAACGACCATTCCCTTAAAGAAAATGACGGTTATGGTTAGGAAGTTAAATAGCGCCATCCGGAAGGTAGTTCGGTCCTTGGGAGGTATAGTCATCGACCATCCGGGGTTGGGGGTGGAGTCACCACACCTTTTTAGACGGGACGGCGTTCACCTTAACGAAGAGGGTATGAGGCTCTTCATAGATAGGATCTGCGGGGGAGTGGCGGCGTGTTTCGGTTAGTTGGTGGCGGGCTGCGGCGTCTGTAGGGCGCAGCGGGGTAGGAAGGCACTGCGTTCAGCGGCTGATTAATGGGCGCACGGGTAGTTGGTCGTAGGTCACTGCCCCCTTTGAAGCATCAGTAACTCCTTTTGGTCCTTCGGTGAGGAGGGTCCCTGTTCGGCTCGGTGAGGGAGGGCAGTGTGAGTTGTAAGGGGCAGTCACTCTGACGTCAACTCAGCGCTAAGTATGTAGGGATTTGTTCCCCGTGATTTGAGGACTCACGGCGGTTTGCGCCAGTCCACTAAGTGATCTTGTGCTATCAGCTCGTGAGCTGTTACGCAGTGCTCTTTCTCCGCCACCATAGGTTTTAGTTAAAATAGAATCCTTACAATAAAATTCCTGCCATTTTTTAATAACTTATCCAGGTCTACGCGTCTTTATTTGCATGCAATGTGTAAAGTTTAAGGTTGATGTGAAGTTTGTGGGAACATACACAGTGAGCCCTTTATGACAAGTGAGGCTTTTAGGACGAACGCACTTAAAGGGCGACAGGGTTTGTAACAAGCTGAGTAATTACCTGGTGTAGTATGTCATGGGGTGGGTTCCAGCCAATGGTTGCTCACCTGGGAGGGACCTTGGTAGAATATAGCAGGCTGCACTTCCTGCTTGTGTTCACTTGCAGCACGAGATCCCACCCTCCCATCCCTCAATTTTAGTGGGGTCTTTTGAGGTGGGGTAGGAAGGCACTGCGTTCAGCGGCTGATTAATGGGCGCACGGGTAGTTGGTCGTAGGTCACTGCCCCCTTTGAAGCATCAGTAACTCCTTTTGGTCCTTCGGTGAGGAGGGTCCCTGTTCGGCTCGGTGAGGGAGGGCAGTGTGAGTTGTAAGGGGCAGTCACTCTGACGTCAACTCAGCGCTAAGTATGTAGGGATTTGTTCCCCGTGATTTGAGGACTCACGGCGGTTTGCGCCAGTCCACTAAGTGATCTTGTGCTATCAGCTCGTGAGCTGTTACGCAGTGCTCTTTCTCCGCCACCATAGGTTTTAGTTAAAATAGAATCCTTACAATAAAATTCCTGCCATTTTTTAATAACTTATCCAGGTCTACGCGTCTTTATTTGCATGCAATGTGTAAAGTTTAAGGTTGATGTGAAGTTTGTGGGAACATACACAGTGAGCCCTTTATGATAAATCAGACACGCATGAGACCTACAAAAAAAACGTTTGCGCCAAACAACGAATACAATATACACAGCATACTTGCCAACTCTCCCGGAATGTCCGGGAGACTCCCGCATTTTGCGAGAGTCTCCCGGACTCCCGGGCGAGTGTGGCAAAATCCCGGATCTGCCCACTTCCTAGTGAAGTAGGCAGAATTAGGTCACAAACGCCGCGATTCCTGGTGAATCGCGGCGTTTGGCCCCGCCCCCGCTGTCAAATGACACGTTTTGCGTCATGACGTCACAGGAGGCTGCGGGGGAGGTGGGCGTCATGGGGGACGGGCCTCCAAAATCCGCGTCATTTTGGAGGCCCGCCCCCCATAACGCCCACCTCCCCCGCAGCCTCCCGGACACCAACATTATAAAGTTGGTAAGTATGATACACAGACTTACCTGAACACTGAAGATCCAGATTTCCGATGGCACCGGCATGCTGACAGTCTGTCATTACGAACACACAGCTCTCCAACAGTACAGTTTGACGTCAGGGCGCCCTACAGCAATGTTAATTTAAAGTAGCAAAGTCTGGATCCTGCAGGTTAGGTGTTGAAAAAGCCTTAGGCTGCGGGATCTAGAGATTGCCTCTTTAAATTACAATTGCTTTAGGGCCCCCTGATGTCAAACATCCAGGACGCACTGGTACCTCTAGTGCCATACAGTAAATTACTAAATACACACAGTGACAATATTAAAATCACTTAAGTTTAAATAAAGACCCAATGTCTCGATCTCACACAACTTGCTTCTAGCAGGACTGCGTCACCAATGACAGGCCGGGGGTCTGTCGCCAGGAAGCCAATCAGAGTGCCTTTGCTCCCTTCACCTTGAGTGTGTGAAATCGGCTTGGGTTGGCTTCTAGTCTATAGACTCCATGTGGAGTATCAGTGAATTCATTGTATCAATGAGGTTCATTCATAAAATGTATAAATGAACCACACTGATACATAGGTTTTTTGTCCAAGGGGAGGGGGCCTGCATCTTTTTGCGGGCTTGATTGCCATAGTAAGTTCAGCCCCATGCTGCAAATGTCCCTGTTATACTGTGATCAGCCCAACCTGTCACAGTCTGGTGCTGGTTGCAGCTCTTACGAGCTGTTCTTCCTCCTGCATTAGCGGTAACCGACCCAGGCGATGAAGGTGGGGGGAGGGGCACATAGAGATTTTATTACATTTCTTGTTATATGAAATATTTGTTTAATTTTTAATTTTATTTTTTTTAACATTTCAAAGATCCATGATGATCACCATCAGCACAATGGATAGGTGAAAGAGATACACCCGAAACAGGTATATCTGGTGATGCGGCTATCAAAACACCACAAACAATGTAGATCATGTGGAATATTTACTAAACTGCGGGTTTAAAATCCACCCTACAGATTAAAAAGATTTGCCAGTTTTTCACTGGATTCCCTATGGTTTGAACTGCCTTTTTCTGCCTAATTGTAGTTATTCCCTTATTTCAGTTGTACTTTTATACTGTACTTTAATAAGTCATTTTTTTTGTCTACAGTCATTTGCATATTTGCACAAAGAGCATTTGGATACACCTGTACACACTGTAAAAAAATGCAAAGGCTTTATCTTCAAATGAATTGGTCTGGCTATTCAAAACAAAAGTGAGAAATTCAATTATATTAAAAGGACTGAGTCAATGGTTTGAATTTTAAAAGCAAAAAAAGAAGTGAAAATTTTGTCTGCCTCTAAATTATTTCATTTGGAATGTTTAATTCCACCTTAATGACACTTATTATCAGCGCAATGATGGTGGTCATCATTATTGTTGTTATTAATAGGGGAAAGGTCACTATAGTGGAAGTAAATTAAACAGTGTAGCGGAAATGATTGAGATTTACGGGTTTGAAAAAGTGCATTGATTTTTAAAAAGTGGGGATGTTGCCTATAGCAACCATATCATTTATTTAGTACATTCTACAAAATGACAGCTAGAATCTGATTGGTTGCTATAGGCAACATCTTCACTTTTTCAAACCTGCAGCTTAGTAAATATACCACCATAGGTCTACATATAGTGAATTTCCATGAAAAATCCCATCTGCACTGCAAAATACAGTCCTATATACTGTAAGTATAGTATGTTGTAACTTTAGCATTACTAAAATGTGAAATCCTGTACTGTATTGAACACTTACAGCAATAAATACCAATATAAAACAGCTGTAAAGCAGTATAATGGTACTAAATATTGGCTGTGTAATTTTGGTGGTATATACTGCAGGAAATAGTAGTACAAAATTAAAGAAAAGGTCTTATTGAAATTCATAGGGGAATGAGGGGACCAAGAAAAATGTAAATTTCAGGAAAGTGTAAAATCAGAGAATGTTTAGTGATGTGAGAAATCCTCCACTCTTTCAATTGTATATGTGCAATGAGTGATTAAACTTCAGCACATGGAGCATAATAGAATTAACTACCTAATTTCATGTCAGACTGAGGACAGACTGGGAGCTGCTTTACTAACCTGCTAATCCGCTTTACTGGAGAAAATAACGTCAAGGTCAGAAGCTTGGCACAACCTGTGACACGGGCAGGTACAGTATTGGTAATACCCTGTTATGTGGCACTCAACGGCACTATAAATGTCACTGTGAAATAGCAACTTGATTATAGCTTCCATCCGTCTCCCTGTCTGGCAATAAATAAAAAACAACTCAGCAATTGTAAATACTATAGTGACATTTGTTTAGATACCATGTTTGCCTTTCCTAAAGTCATATTAAAATATTTGCATATGTAAATTTACACAGGTCTGACAAGGATCTTTAGAAATTAGGAATATCTTCAAGTTTGTAAACTTTGGTACGCTGGAAACCTGCAGAAAACAAACAGCTTTTAGCCTTCATTTCTCCAAACCGCAAAAGAAAAATGACGACTGGTTGCTAGGGGTGACAGCACCTTTTTGTGCACCAGATGTTTTCATGACCCCACAATGTTTCTGATGACATTTTTAATTCTGCTTCTCCAGGAATATAAACATTTACATGAAAAATATTAAAACAATTTTTTACTCAGCAAAACAGTCCACAAAAATAAAAACTGTAATTATATATATAATAATATATATATTTTAAAAGCGGATCAGTCACCAGTTTAACAGATCATTACATAGTGTCAGAAGTAAAATGGATTTATAATCATCTTCATGACTTCAAACAGAAAGCTAGTAGTCCTCCATGGACTTGGCCAGTCTCAATGTAGTTGAAACTGGACCAGATGGAGGAGCTCATGCAACTTAAATTGTTTTAGTTTTGCAACCAGGGGGAGAAAGAGCTTTATCCAACATACTAAGCTGTCTCCTGAGCATAGTTCCTCCAGCTCACACAGCAGTAGAGGTGTGACATGTAGAGGAAGCCGACCCAGGAGCAAGCACTCTAGTCTGACACTCTTGCCTGAACCCCCCCCACCAAATGCACCTTTCCCACACGCTGCCATAGACGCACATACGCTGCCATAGACGCACATACGATGCCATAGCCGCTCACACAATGCCATAGACGCTCACACTCTCTCAAAGATGCACACACTCTGCCATAGAAGCACACACGATGCCATAGATGCACACACTCTGCCATAGACGCACACACGCTGCTATAGACATTCATACGCTGCCATAGACGCACACACTCTGCCATAGATGCACACACTCTGCCATAGACGCACACACTCTGCCATAGACCACTACCATTGATGGGAGTGTGTGTGTATGCAAGAAGAAGTGTGACTCAGTGTGCATGAGAAATGTGTGTGTATGAGAGAGGGAGTATTAGTATGCTTAGGTGTAAATAATTAACTTGGTTATTGAATAATTTTAAAACAAAAAGGAACAATAGTGTCATCATTATATTTAGTGCCAAATTTGTGGTGTCCTGGACTAGTGTGTTTTTTTACCTTACATCTATATGCCAACCCCCCAGACAGCTGTACATTTCTAGTGCTCCCCCTTATATCTTTATATCCCCCTCCCTGCTGCCAAACATCCCCTCTGACACACTCCATCTCCCTGCTGCCAGACCCCCCACAACTACCACACCCCCCCCCTCTGTGCTGCCAGACCCCCCACATCTGCCATACTCCCCCTCTGTGCTGTCAGATCCTCCACATCTGTCACATTCCCCCTCTGTGCTGCCAGACCCCCCACATCTGCCACACTCCCCCTCTGTGCTGCCAGACACCCCACATCTGCCACACTCCCCCTCTGTGCTGTCAGATCCCCCACATCTACCACATTCCCCCTCTGTGCTGCCAGACCCCACATCTGTCACATTCCCCCTCTGTGCTGCCAGACCCCCCACATCTGCCACACTCCCCCTCTGTGCTGTCAGATCCCCCACATCTGCCACACTCCCCCTCTGTGCTGCCGCACCCCCCACATCTGCCACACTCCCCCTCTGTGCTGCCAGACCCCCCACATCTGCCACACTCCCCCTCTGTGCTGTCAGATCCCCCACATCTACCACAATCCCCTCTGTGCTGCCAAACCCCCCACATCTGCCACATTCCCCCTCTGTGCTGTCAGATCTCCCACATCTGTCACATTCCCCCTCTGTGCTGCCAGACCCCCCCACATCTGCCACACTCCCCCTCTGAGCTGTCAGATCCCCCACATCTGCCACACTCCCCCTCTGTGCTGCCAGACCCCCCACATCTGCCACACTCCCCCTCCCTGCTGCCAGACCCCCACATCTGCCACACTCCCCCTCTGTGCTGCATGACCCCCCACATCTGCCACACTCCCCTTCTGTGCTGTCAGATCCCCCACATCTGTCACATTCCCCCTCTGTGCTGCCAGACCCCCCACATCTGCCACACTCATTCTCTGTGCTGCCAGACCCCCCACATCTGCCACACTCCCCCTCTGTGCTGTCAGATCCCCCACATCTGCCACACTCCCCTTTTGTGCTGCCAGACCCCCCCACATCTACCACATTCCCCTCTGTGCTGTCAGACCCCCCACACCTGCCACACTCCCCCTCTGTGCTGCCAGACCCCCCACATCTGCCACATTCCCCTCTGTGCTGTCAGACCCCCCACACCTGCCACACTCCCCCTCTGTGCTGCCAGACCCCCCCACATCTGCCACACTCCCCCTCTGTGCTGCCAGACCCCCCACATCTGCCACACTCCCCCTCTGTGCTGCCGGACCCCCTACATCTGCCACACTCCCACTCTGTGCTGCCAGACCCCCCACATCTGCCACACTCCCCCTCTGTGCTGTCAGATCCCCCACATCTACCACACTCCCCTCTGTGCTGCCAGACCCCCCACATCTGCCACATTCCCCCTCTGTGCTGTCAGATCCCCCACATCTGTCACATTCCCCCTCTGTGCTGCCAGACCCCCCACATCTGCCACATTCCCCTCTGTGCTGCCAGACCCCCCACACCTGCCACACTCCCCCTCTGTGCTGCCAGACCCCCCACATCTGCCACACTCCCCCTCTGTGCTGCCAGACCCCCCCACATCTGCCACACTCCCCCTCTGTGCTGTCAGATCCCCCACATCTGCCACACTCACCCTCTGTGCTGCCAGACCCCCCACATCTGCCACACTCCCCCTCTCTGCTGCCAGACCCCCACATCTGCCACACTCCCCCTCTGTGCTGCCAGACCCCCCACATCTGTCACACTCCCCGTCTGTGCTGTCAGATCCCCCACATCTGTCACATTCCCCCTCTGTGCTGCCAGACCCCCCACATCTGCCACACTCATCCTCTGTGCTGCCAGACCCCCCACATCTGCCACACTCCCCCTCTGTGCTGTCAGATCCCCCACATCTGCCACACTCCCCTTCTGTGCTGCCAGACCCCCCACATCTACCACACTCCCCCTCTGTGCTGCCAGACCCCCCACATCTGCCACATTCCCCCTCTGTGCTGCCAGACCCCCCACATCTGCCACATTCCCCTCTGTGCTGCCAGACCCCCCACATCTGCCACACTCCCCGTCTGTGCTGCCAGACCCCCCACATCTACCACACTCCCCCTCTGTGCTGCCAGATCCCCCACATCTGCCACACTCTCCCTCTGTGCTGCCAGACCCCCCACATCTGCCACATTCCCCTCTGTGCTGCCAGACCCCCACATCTGCCACACTCCCCCTCTGTGCTGCCAGACCCCCCACATCTGCCACACTCCCCCTCTGTGCTGTCAGATCCCCCACATCTGTCACATTCCCCCTCTGTGCTGCCAGACCCCCCACATCTACCACACTCCCCCTCTGTGCTGTCAGATCCCCCACATCTGCCACACTCCCCCTCTGTGCTGCCAGACCCCCCACATCTACCACACTCCCCCTCTGTGCTGCCAGACCCCCCACATCTGCCACACTCATCCTCTGTGCTGCCAGACCCCCCACATCTGCCACACTCCCCCTCTGTGCTGTCAGACCCCCCACATCTGCCACACTCCCCCTCTGTGCTGCCAGACCCCCCACATCTGCCACACTCCCCCTCTGTGCTGCCAGACCCCCCACATCTGCCACATTCCCCCTCTGTGCTGCCAGACCCCCCCCCACATCTACCACATTCCCCGTCTGTGCTGCCAGACCCCCCACATCTGCCACACTCACCCTCTGTGCTGCCAGACCCCCCACATCTACCACACTCCCCCTCTGTGCTGCCAGACCCCCCACATCTGCCACATTCCCCCTCTGTGCTGCCGGACCCCCTATATCTGCCACACTCCCCCTCTGTGCTGCCAGACCCCCCACATCTGCCACATTCCCCTCTGTGCTGTCAGACCCCCCACACCTGCCACACTCCCCCTCTGTGCTGCCAGACCCCCCACATCTGCCACACTCCCCCTCTGTGCTGTCAGATCCCCCTCATCTGCCACACTCCCCCTCTGTGCTGCCAGACCCCCCACATCTGCCACATTCCCCCTATGTGCTGCCAGATCTCCACATCTGCTATACTCCCCCTCTGTCCTGCCAGACCCCCCACATCTGCCACACTCCCCCTCTGTGCTGCCAGACCCCCCACATCTGCCACACTCCCCCTCTGTGCTGCCAGACCCCCCACATCTGCCACACTCCCCCTCTGTGCTGCCAGATCCCCCACATCTGCCACACTCCCCCTCTGTGCTGCCAGACCCCCAACATCTGCCACATTCCCCTCTGTGCTGCCAGACCCCCCACATCTGCCACATTCCCCCTCTGTGCTGCCGGACCCCCCACATCTGCCACACTCATCCTCTGTGCTGCCAGACCCCCCACATCTGCCACACTCCCCCTCTGTGCTGTCAGACCCCCCACATCTGCCACACTCCCCCTCTGTGCTGCCAGACCCCCCACATCTGCCACATTCCCCCTCTGTGCTGCCAGACCCCCCACATCTACCACACTCCCCCTCTGTGCTGCCAGACCCCCCACATCTGCCACACTCATCCTCTGTGCTGCCAGACCCCCCACATCTGCCACATTCCCCTCTGTGCTGCCAGACCCCCCACATCTACCACACTCATCCTCTGTGCTGCCAGACCCCCCACATCTGCCACATTCCCCTCTGTGCTGCCAGACCCCCCACATCTGCCACACTCACCCTCAGTGCTGCCAGACCCCCCACATCTACCACTCTCCCCCTCTGTGCTGCCAGACCCCCCACATCTGCCACACTCCCCCTCCCTGCTGCCAGACCCCCACATCTGCCACACTCCCCCTCTGTGCTGCATGACCCCCCACATCTGCCACACTCCCCGTCTGTGCTGTCAGATCCCCCACATCTGTCACATTCCCCCTCTGTGCTGCCAGACCCCCCACATCTGCCACACTCATCCTCTGTGCTGCCAGACCCCCCACATCTGCCACACTCCCCCTCTGTGCTGTCAGATCCCCTACATCTGCCACACTCCCCTTCTGTGCTGCCAGACCCCCCACATCTACCACACTCCCCCTCTGTGCTGCCAGACCCCCCACATCTGCCACATTCCCCCTCTGTGCTGCCAGACCCCCCACATCTGCCACATTCCCCTCTGTGCTGCCAGACCCCCCCACATCTGCCACACTCCCCCTCTGTGCTGCCAGACCCCCCACATCTGCCACACTCCCCCTCTGTGCTGACAGACCCCCCACATCTGCCACACTCCCCCTCTGTGCTGCCGGACCCCCTACATCTGCCACACTCCCCCTCTGTGCTGCCAGACCCCCCACATCTGCCACACTCCCCCTCTGTGCTGTCAGATCCCCCACATCTACCACACTCCCCTCTGTGCTGCCAGACCCCCCACATCTGCCACATTCCCCCTCTGTGCTGTCAGATCCCCCACATCTGTCACATTCCCCCTCTGTGCTGCCAGACCCCCCACATCTGCCACATTCCCCTCTGTGCTGCCAGACCCCCCACACCTGCCACACTCCCCCTCTGTGCTGCCAGACCCCCCACATCTGCCACACTCCCCCTCTGTGCTGCCAGACCCCCCCACATCTGCCACACACCCCCTCTGTGCTGTCAGATCCCCCACATCTGCCACACTCCCCCTCTGTGCTGCCAGACCCCCCACATCTGCCACACTCCCCCTCCCTGCTGCCAGACCCCCACATCTGCCACACTCCCCCTCTGTGCTGCATGACCCCCCACATCTGCCACAATCCCCGTCTGTGCTGTCAGATCCCCCACATCTGTCACATTCCCCCTCTGTGCTGCCAGACCCCCCACATCTGCCACACTCATCCTCTGTGCTGCCAGACCCCCCACATCTGCCACACTCCCACTCTGTGCTGCCAGACCCCCAACATCTGCCACATTCCCCTCTGTGCTGCCAGACCCCCCACATCTGCCACATTCCCCCTCTGTGCTGCCGGACCCCCCACATCTGCCACACTCATCCTCTGTGCTGCCAGACCCCCCACATCTGCCACACTCCCCCTCTGTGCTGTCAGACCCCCCACATCTGCCACACTCCCCCTCTGTGCTGCCAGACCCCCCACATCTGCCACATTCCCCCTCTGCGCTGCCAGACCCCCCACATCTACCACACTCCCCCTCTGTGCTGCCAGACCCCCCACATCTGCCACACTCATCCTCTGTGCTGCCAGACCCCCTACATCTGCCACATTCCCCTCTGTGCTGCCAGACCCCCCACATCTACCACACTCATCCTCTGTGCTGCCAGACCCCCCACATCTGCCACATTCCCCTCTGTGCTGCCAGACCCCCCACATCTGCCACACTCACCCTCAGTGCTGCCAGACCCCCCACATCTACCACTCTCCCCCTCTGTGCTGCCAGACCCCCCACATCTGCCACACTCCCCCTCCCTGCTGCCAGACCCCCACATCTGCCACACTCCCCCTCTGTGCTGCATGACCCCCCACATCTGCCACACTCCCCGTCTGTGCTGTCAGATCCCCCACATCTGTCACATTCCCCCTCTGTGCTGCCAGACCCCCCACATCTGCCACACTCATCCTCTGTGCTGCCAGACCCCCCACATCTGCCACACTCCCCCTCTGTGCTGTCAGATCCCCTACATCTGCCACACTCCCCTTCTGTGCTGCCAGACCCCCCACATCTACCACACTCCCCCTCTGTGCTGCCAGACCCCCCACATCTGCCACATTCCCCCTCTGTGCTGCCAGACCCCCCACATCTGCCACATTCCCCTCTGTGCTGCCAGACCCCCCCACATCTGCCACACTCCCCCTCTGTGCTGCCAGACCCCCCACATCTGCCACACTCCCCCTCTGTGCTGCCAGACCCCCCACATCTGCCACACTCCCCCTCTGTGCTGCCGGACCCCCTACATCTGCCACACTCCCCCTCTGTGCTGCCAGACCCCCCACATCTGCCACACTCCCCCTCTGTGCTGTCAGATCCCCCACATCTACCACACTCCCCTCTGTGCTGCCAGACCCCCCACATCTGCCACATTCCCCCTCTGTGCTGTCAGATCCCCCACATCTGTCACATTCCCCCTCTGTGCTGCCAGACCCCCCACATCTGCCACATTCCCCTCTGTGCTGCCAGACCCCCCACACCTGCCACACTCCCCCTCTGTGCTGCCAGACCCCCCACATCTGCCACACTCCCCCTCTGTGCTGCCAGACCCCCCCAGATCTGCCACACCCCCCCTCTGTGCTGTCAGATCCCCCACATCTGCCACACTCCCCCTCTGTGCTGCCAGACCCCCCACATCTGCCACACTCCCCCTCCCTGCTGCCAGACCCCCACATCTGCCACACTCCCCCTCTGTGCTGCATGACCCCCCACATCTGCCACACTCCCCGTCTGTGCTGTCAGATCCCCCACATCTGTCACATTCCCCCTCTGTGCTGCCAGACCCCCCACATCTGCCACACTCATCCTCTGTGCTGCCAGACCCCCCACATCTGCCACACTCCCACTCTGTGCTGTCAGATCCCCCACATCTGCCACACTCCCCTTCTGTGCTGCCAGACCCCCCACATCTACCACACTCCCCCTCTGTGCTGCCAGACCCCCCACATCTGCCACACTCCCCCTCTGTGCTGCCAGACCCCCCACATCTGCCACACTCCCCCTCTGTGCTGTCAGATCCCCCACATCTGTCACATTCCCCCTCTGTGCTGCCAGACCCCCCACATCTACCACACTCCCCCTCTGTGCTGTCAGATCCCCCACATCTGCCACACTCCCCCTCTGTGCTGCCAGACCCCCCACATCTACCACACTCCCCCTCTGTGCTGCCAGACCCCCCACATCTGCCACACTCCCCCTCTGTGCTGTCAGACCCCCCACATCTGCCACACTCCCCCTTTGTGCTGCCAGACCCCCCACATCTGCCACACTCCCCCTCTGTGCTGCCAGACCCCCCACATCTGCCACATTCCCCCTCTGTGCTGCCAGACCCCCCCACATCTACCACACTCCCCGTCTGTGCTGCCAGACCCCCCACATCTGCCACACTCACCCTCTGTGCTGCCAGACCCCCCACATCTACCACACTCCCCCTCTGTGCTGCCAGACCCGCCACATCTGCCACATTCCCCCTCTGTGCTGCCGGACCCCCTATATCTGCCACACTCCCCCTCTGTGCTGCCAGACCCCCCACATCTGCCACATTCCCCTCTGTGCTGTCAGACCCCCCACACCTGCCACACTCCCCCTCTGTGCTGCCAGACCCCCCACATCTGCCACACTCCCCCTCTGTGCTGTCAGATCCCCCTCATCTGCCACACTCCCCCTCTGTGCTGCCAGACCCCCCACATCTGCCACATTCCCCTCTGTGCTGCCAGACCCCCCACACCTGCCACACTCCCACTCTGTGCTGCCAGACCCCCCACATCTGCCACACTCCCCCTCTGTGCTGCCAGACCCCCCCACATCTGCCACACTCCCCCTCTGTGCTGTCAGATCCCCCACATCTGCCACACTCCCCCTCTGTGCTGCCAGACCCCCCACATCTGCCACACTCCCCCTCCCTGCTGCCAGACCCCCACATCTGCCACACTCAGGGCCGCCGAGAGGGGGGGGGGAGCGGGTACTAATTACCCGGGCCCGGCATGTCAGGGGGCCCGGCCCGGGCCCTTGCGCTGCTGATTTTTTTTAATTTTTTAATTTTTTTTTTCCAAACGTTTTTTTTCCTTTCCTTTTTTTTTTTTTTTTGGCGGGGGGGGGGCTCGGTCGTTGGTGGGGGGAGCAGGCTAGTTTAAAAAAAAAAAAAAACATACTCACCTGATCGCGGAGCCGGCATCCCTCCTCTCTGCTGCTCTGTGCTCTATTCAGACTGTCTGAATGCTGGGTGTGATGTCATCATGTCATGCCCAGCATTCAGTCAGTCTGGAGCAATGGAGCACAGAGCAGCAGAGAAGACCAAGAGAGGAGAAAAGGTAAGTGAAGGGAGGAAAACGAGGGGGGCACAGAGGGGTTAAAAAACGGGGGGGGGGGGGGGCAGCATGACAGAGGGGTTAAAAAATGAGGGGGAGCACAGAGGGGTTAAAAAATGGGAAAGCAGCATGTCAGAGGGGTTAAAAAATGAGTGGGGGCACAGAGGGGTTAAAAAATGGGAAAGCAGCATGTCAGAGGGGTTAAAAATTGAGGGGGGAGCACAGAGGGGTTAAAAAACGGGAAAGCAGCATGTCAGAGGGGTTAAAAAATGAGGGGGAGCACAGAGGGGTTAAAAAATGGGAAAGCAGCATGTCAGAGGGGTTAAAAAATGAGTGGGGGCACAGAGGGGTTAAAAAATGGGAAAGCAGCATGTCAGAGGGGTTAAAAATTGAGGGGGGAGCACAGAGGGGTTAAAAAACGGGAAAGCAGCATGTCAGAGGGGTTAAAAAATGAGGGGGAGCACAGAGGGGTTAAAAAATGGGAAAGCAGCATGTCAGAGGGGTTAAAAAATGAGTGGGGGCACAGAGGGGTTAAAAAATGGGAAAGCAGCATGTCAGAGGGGTTAAAAATTGAGGGGGGAGCACAGAGGGGTTAAAAAACGGGAAAGCAGCATGTCAGAGGGGTTAAAAAATGAGAGGGGCACAGATGGGTTAAAAAATGGGAAAGCAGCATGTCAGAGGGGTTAAAAATTGAGGGGGGAGCACAGAGGGGTTAAAAAATGGGAAAGCAGCATGACAGAGGGGGTGAAAAAATGAGAGGGGCACAGATGGGTTAAAAAACGGGGCAGTATGGCACAGTGGGGTTAATAAACAGGGGTCAGCATGGCACAGTGGGGTTAAAAAATGGTGGGCAGCATGACACAGTGGGGTTACAAAGGGGGGGGGGGAGGCATGGCACAGTGGGATTGAAAAAGGGGGGGAGCAGCATAGTATAGTCTGATGAAGGGGAGCCAGATGAAGGGGGCAAAAACAGCATGGAGGGCACAGTGTGATCATAAGGCATGGCGATGATGAAGGGGCACATTATTGTAATATTGGAGCTGGAGGAAGGCCTAATTATTAATCGTGGGTGCTATTGATTTAACGCTGGGGCTGGCTGTAATTTTCTAAATGTAGCCATTTTTTTTTCAAAATAGGTCCTTCAACATTTCTGGATCCGGACAAGCCACAACTAAAGAAAGCAGCAGCCACAGGTGGAGAAAGTGAGAAGAACAGGTAGGAGAGAGCAGCACAGTGTGTGAAATGTTGTGATTCTAGTAGGGACAATACCAATTTTTGGTGAATGTTGTGTCCAATGTAAGGTGTAGGCCAAGACTGAACTGTTTGTGTACACACTGCATTGTTTGTATACTACCCTGTGGTGGTAGATGTCCTGAAAGTCAGGAGTGCTTAAACATATGTGACGCTCCGGCGAATTGAGAGCCTAGTGGTTTTTATGTTAGCCACGCCCCAATGGCACGTTTGCCACGCCCCCAAATGCATGACCGCACCTCCCAAAATTTTTGCACTGCCGTTTGGCTAGCCACGCCCCTGAATATATGACCATATAGCTAATCTTTTTTGCGCCGCCGTAAGGCGGCGCAAAAAAATTTTGGGGCTTACTTCACTATGAGGGGGGGCCCCATGAATTTGTTGTACCCGGGCCCTGAATTCTTCTTGGCAGCCCTGGCCACACTCCCCCTCTGTGCTGCATGACCCCCCACATCTGCCACACTCCCCGTCTGTGCTGTCAGATCCCCCACATCTGTCACATTCCCCCTCTGTGCTGCCAGACCCCCCACATCTGCCACACTCATCCTCTGTGCTGCCAGACCCCCCACATCTGCCACACTCCCCCTCTGTGCTGTCAGATCCCCCACATCTGCCACACTCCCCTTCTGTGCTGTCAGACCCCCCACATCTACCACACTCCCCCTCTGTGCTGCCAGACCCCCCACATCTGCCACACTCCCCCTCTGTGCTGCCAGACCCCCCACATCTGCCACACTCCCCCTCTGTGCTGTCAGATCCCCCACATCTGTCACATTCCCCCTCTGTGCTGCCAGACCCCCCACATCTACCACAATCCCCCTCTGTGCTGTCAGATCCCCCACATCTGCCAA